>NW_026694895.1:13072500-13105000 GCF_021218885.2 Marmota monax | reverse complement strand
CATCGGGACAGGATGGCACAGTATTAAATAGGGGAGATGTGTTCTGGAATCTGATTGGGTTCAAATCCACCTTCTACAACTGCTTGTGATGAGGTCTCAGGTATGTTAACTTCTGAGGATCAGGACTCTTGAAGGGAAAGGAAGATCTTTTGGGGGACCTAACTTGTGGGCTGGCCATAGGAGTAAAGGAGACAATGTTTGTACAATGTTCAGCACAAGGATTTCATAGTAAGCACTCAGTTAATATTAGATCATTTTATTCTTATTCATTAGTACATATTCAATAGTTTCCCAGATTTTAGCAAGATGCATGCATCAGGGGCAGAGTACATGGAAGGAATAAATCTGAATGGAGAGAAAAGAAATCGTATATGAAAAATTAGCTGGTGCTTTAGTTGTAGTACCGTGCATGGGCAAAATTGCCCTGCAACTTCTTTTGGATAATTAATGTCTCATGAGCTCAGAAGCACAAAAAGGTCAACCTGTTAGGTCACTTCATGGAGAGAATGTGTGAATCATTTTGAATGAACATTACAGTCGACATGGCTCTCTCTTTTCCCAAGAAACAAACCACAGATCAGTGTTGTGAGAGAGAACAAGCACTCACCAGTGAGTACAAGTTTCAAGATCTGTTAGAAAAGCCGGGAGATGCCTGCTAAACCTGCAGTCCATCATATCACTATTCTATGGTTACAATTTTCAGAAAATTTGTTCAATAAAATTCTCATAATAGAAATAAATTAATTCTGCATTATGAACTGACTAACTGGAAGAAAAAAAAATGTTCAGCTATGATGCCATACAAAAGTATAGAATCTGGGAATAGGTGAGAGTTCTGACATGTACCTTACACTAAATAGTCTACTAATCTCCAGACGTTTCACTATTAAGTCTTTAATAAATTCAATTTAAATAGAAACTGACTTGGACATTCATCTCTTTTTAACATGTTTGATTGGTTTACCTGATTCAAAAATAGATGTCCTAGAATTAAATTTCCACATGAGCAAGATTCAGAAAAACATCCAAATTGATACTGGGTGAATCGAAACTTTTTTAAGGTAAGGTTTTTTTCCTCTAATATCTAGGTTCATGATTCATCTCACAGCTAGAATGATAACTGAAGTTAACAATAAGGGGAAGGTTTGTGGTATGAAAAATTATCATATAACTGAGATACAGAATTGACTAATGATTTACTTAAAACTTAGACTTTACTCAAAAGTAGAAACAATTTTTATGACTTTTCTAAATAAGATGAATTTTAAAGCACCTACAACAATGTCTCATCAGAAAAAGCACTCAATAAATGTCAGATTAAATTTTAGTGGAGTACAAATGAGCTCTTGACAGTGCCTAACAGGAGTTCCAGTTTTTTATTTTACAGTCCTTGTTTATGACAATTAATCCTATTAAATTCAACATTTACATATTTTTTTCCTTTCTCTGACCCAGTCCCAGATCCCAAGAAAGCAACAAGCAATAAGCCATTGATAAGAATGAGTAAGCAATACATATGACTTTGGTATCTGCCTAGGAAATAAATTAAAATAGGTTGAGGCAAAAGAGCACAGGTCCTAAAGAATAAGTAGCTCTTAATATTCTTTTTAATTTAAAAGATTCTATATGTAAAATTGTAGACAGATATAACAAACACACTTTATCAATGACACATTCATAATCAACACATAAAAATCAAATGACAATTCAACTTCATTTCCCAAACTTAGAATCAATCAACCCCAAGAGTGTTCTCACTTACAATATTCATATTAATTCATTCTGAAAATATTACTACTGATTAATATAAACAAACACAAAGGCTGGTGGAGCCCAATAAGAATAGGAAAATGGACTGTATTTCCACACATATCCTAGTGATAGAAAATTCATAAAGAACTTCACTTGCATGGAACCTAATACACTGACAGTAGTAATGTCATGAGATGTTTGGCCAAGAGACCAAAAAGTTAACACACTGGAAACTTGACAAGCTGGGAAGCCGACCGAAGGATAATTAATCACAACTTTAGAGAAACCATTGGATGGTTAGCATCCTGTTGCTAGGCAATGTTTCTGGCAGCAGATCTCACATCTTAAAGAACTTGAACATTTTACTTTTTAAAATCGTTATTTTTTAAATTAGTTCATTAATTTGTCAACTTTTGGGTCTCTCAATTAGCTATATAGCTATGGGAGTTATAGACTATCTACTTTATAGGAAATAATTATATTGACTGGATGTCAATATGTATGATAGCCCTCACTAAAATAAAAGTTTTGCACTCACCATGTAGTAAATGATAGAGTTTGCATATGGTCATATAATAAAACGATTCAGAGAAGGAAAGATGCCTTCAGTGAAGTGCCTAATGCTGCTGAACAATGAAATACAAAATATATTTGAGGTTGATTAAAATATGAAAGTAAATTCAGGTACGAAAATATCTTTACTCTGTAAATGCCTAAATAGGACTTAGTACTAAAGAAAATATCTATGATAAAAGACAAATGTAGGAAACTTTTGACATTTTATACATATCACTTGACTATCAGAGCTGTCTGTATTTGCTATTGATTTGGATTGTCTTCAAAGTATCATTAATTGAACTTTAAAAATAATAACAAGGAATATCAGATCATTGCCCCCAAAGAAAACTGGATTGGTTGGAGTAAGAGCAGTTATTTATCAGTTTTGTGTTCTTCACAAATACTCTCAACATTTGATTGACAGAATTCATCTATCTTTGTTGAAACTCTCAGCCTGATTCCGGTTCCTTTTGCTGACTCCAACACATGCCCAGTGAGGACTGAGGCATGCTGATGAGTACCAGTGTATCCAAAGGACAGCTCTCAACCTCCAACAGGGGACCATGTATGTAGGCAGTTAAAATAAAGCAGGAACTACTCACAGTCCTGTTCTTTTTTGCCTTGTCACTTTTCTCCCCAAACCATTAATATTAGGTTGATTTTTCCCACTCTGTATTAAAATGGTTTTAATGTGAGATGTTTTTCAACATTCTCCCCACCCCCTTTTTTTCCCTTTCCAATAATTGGACTGAGATTTTACACTCTTCCTTTCCTCATCCACAGCTAGTACAAGATGTAGATTTCTAGTAGAGAAGAACTGGAGAGGACTGGGAGGAGACTGAGTGTTCTATTCAGGGTAGGAAGAGGAGAAAGGGAGGTGGGACAGAGGCGGAGCTCAGCCACAGAGCTGCAAATCAGATAGATCATGGATTGGGGGAAATACTATTGCTTTATATTTTGGTACTTTGTCTTTTCTTTACTTTTCTTTTTTTTTTTTAATTATCCAACTATCTCTTTACTCATAGGGACAAACGAGGCTACTGTCTTGTCAACTCTTTGCAATTAATTGTTCCTGATTAGTGATGCATGAATTGAAAATAAACTAATTAAATTTAGAAAGCAAACTTTAGTCTTCCAAATATATTTGGTCTTTTACTTTCTCTTTTGATACTAACACTTTTAGTTGATTCCAAATTTGGTCAATTTATAAGAACCAAACAAAATCACCTCCAAACTGTGGCTTACTTGATGTTTGGGTGATAAAACTAATACATGATTGACTAGATTTAATGTTACATTTTTACATACAAATGTTCATCACAGTTTAAGAATTTGAAAATATTTTCAATAACTAGCCTGAGTCATGTAATTTCATTGTCCTGGCCATTTAAATATTCCTTTGACGTGACTTATAAATTTGTTTTACAGATTAACTTGAAAGATATGAAGACAAGCACACTCATAAACACATGAATGATCCAATAAACAAGCAACAAAAAAGTCCTACTGAGCTAGGCAAAAGCATTATTTCTTCCTTGTTGAAGGTATCAGCATATGCTACATCTTATGTTGCACAAGTGTACTCATTAAATATTATGAAATGTACAGCAGGCCGGGAAGCTCTAACTAGCTAGTCAAAGTCACTCATACCTGTGTGTTCGTATTTATGTCGCAGAAGGGAACTGCTTTTCTGGAATGTCTTGTCACATAAGTCACATGCATACATGCCACTCTCTGTCTTCTTGATCTTCTTTCGAGACAGACAGGAATCGGAGTCTGTCATGTCATCTAGGCCTGACATGTAGTCTTGTGCTCCATCAAGCAATTCTCCCTGTGATATAATCACATAGTTCAACACAGTCTTTTTCTCTTTGTGTTTACACCAAACAACTCTGCATAGGCTGACATTTGGAAAACCTAAAAAATGTTAGCTATTTATCGATCTTGTTTTTTAAAAAAGTTATTTTCCCTGAACAATATACGAAGCCTCACATTTCAAGAAAAATATCAGCCTTCTCTGCCCTAAATGGTAGAGCTTACTATTTTCCAAGGATAGAAATGGTCAGCCCTGAAAGTGGAAAAAACATAAATTTTTCTAAAATCCTTCTTTTTCTATGCCAGGAAATATCCATGGGTGAACACTCACCATCAGAATTTGTGTTTTTTCCAGCATGCTTTACTTTAGAAATGATCTGTAGCTGTAGAAACTCCATTTTAATTGAATTTTATATTTAGGTACAAAATGTTATTATTATGCAATCTATTTAAATGTATGTCTACCAACTAAAAGCCTCAAGCTATATTTTTATATTTAATTTTCTAATTTGAAATAGGGAATATTAATAACACTTTTTATCAATGTTCTATCTATGTTAAAACAGCCTTCAGCATTGAGCAATAATGAATGTGGATCAGTAAATTATTAAATTTCTTGATATTTATTTTGTCTTGATCCAAAGGAGTGCAAACTTGCATGATAACATACATTTCCATTTGCTAGCCCACAGTTCAGTTTTCTTAGACTACGTTTGCACTAATTAATATTAGAGAAGATTAAATAGGCTTAAATACATTTACAAAGAGGGCAGATGTACTGTAAATTGGAATACTGGAACAGCTGTTACAGAGGTGTACTGCCACTTATGCTCCTGTTTTGCAAATAGGAATTAGACTGCATAATGCTAAAATGTACCTGCTTTTGTATTAAAAAAAAACATAATTATTTAGTAGTTTAAAGAATAGGTAATAAGTCATGTGGAATGTACAAAATATTTTTTAAATGTTCTTCAAAATAAACTCTTCACTATAATATAGTATATTTCAAATTTATTGATGTTTTACTTGCAAATTGCAAACGTCTTTAAGAGCGAGTGAATATTATAAACTTTAACTTTTAGGACCTAGGTAAGTCCTACCAAAGTATTGTTATCAATATACATTTTTTAAAAGCAGGTGAGTCAATCTAAATAAACCTCAAAAACGTTTACATTTCTTATTTATTTTAATAGCAACTGTGCTTACAGATAGAGCACTGTGTTCTACTTTCATCTATTTGCTTTCTAACCCACTTAGTTTTAGGTTCACATTCTTTTTTAAGAGTCTTTTCTATTTCTCCTGATATTTGTTACTGAGATTTTTTTCCTTTGTGTACATAATCTACATAATTTTTTAATGTCTCTGGTACTGGGGATCAAACCTAGGGCATCACATTTAGTAAACAAGTGCTCTACCACTGAGCTACATCCCTAGCCCAACAATAATTTTCATCTCCTTTCTTCAGAGCAAAAAAAAATCTCATCTCATTACCTGAAATCCTTGTTTCCGCTGGTACTTTCTCCTTTGCTGCATTTCAGCAAAGGTAGCTGCTCCAGTTGGGTAGGTATAGGCCATATGTGGTAGGAAGCTCATCTGATCCAGCCCCGGGTATGGTCGTAGCCCAGGGATACTGGTCTGGACTGGCGGCATGAAAGTGGCAGGGGGAAATGCGCTTTGTGGTGGAAGGGCTGTGTATAAAGGTTTGGCACTGAATGGGTTCATGCCGAACACTGGGTTAGTGCTTTTGTTGTCCAGATTATTTGAATTCGAAAACTCCTTCTTGATAAAAGTCAAGTTCAGAGGCTCATCTGAGTTTTCAGATGATGAAGAAACACTGTTATGGTCTAAATTTATGCTACTAGCTTTTGTTTTGTTCTTTGTGGCTATAATACTTTTGGGTTCCTTCATTTGTTTTGGTAATGACAAGTCCAAAGGCTCAGCCTGGAGCTCCTCAGAAGAGAAGCTGTTTGGAGTGTACGAACTACTGTGGGAGTTTTTAGAAGATGTGGAGGAAAGATTTAAGGGAGAAGGAGTGTTACTCCTTGAGTGGTCCAATTTTTCAACTGGTTTAATATTGGTAAAATGGGAAGATTTTGTTAGCCTGAGAGGAGGATCACAATTTGTCACACTGTTGTGGAGTTCTGCTATAGATGGTGATGTTATGGAGTCCATAGGCTTGACTGGAGACCTGGGTAGTAAAGAGTCTTTTGTGGGAGGGTTGCTATTGGGAGCTAACGGCTTGGAGTTCCTTTCCAGTGATGGTGACCTGGAATTTGAATACTGGTAGACTTTTCGTTGCTCAAACCATTCCTTCACAAATTCCTGAGGAAGGCCCACAGCAATGGAAATTTTCAGCAGTTCATCAGAGTTGGGCTCCATGTTCATAGCATAGTATGCTTTGAGTACAGACATGTGGTCCTTGTATGGGTTGATGGGGCTTGTCAGTCCTTTCTCAGAAAGTACAGATGACAAGAGGAGGGCTTTATTATCAACAAATACTCCAGCTTTGTTGGGGACTATGTTCTCATGAGGTTGCAGGACTGCCTTGATCTCTTCATTCATCTTACAAAGGTAACGTTCATGCTGATGCAAGGGAATGGGGCCAGGAAAACTTTCTTTACAGAACTGGCATGAAAATGGAGTGGATATGTTGTGGTTCTCAATCATTTTATCATCAGTGACCAAATCTATTAAAGTACGTAGCTTCTCTTTCTTTATATTACTGATCTGTCTCCTGGAGTCAGTAGTCAAGCTCTGGAGGCAAGCTTTGGCTTCATTGACTTTTTCTAATGTATAGTCAATAATACTTTTAGTGGCACCATTATGACTCACTACTGGAAGACCAACAGGTGGAATATTAGGAGAAGTTACTCCTTGTTCCTCAGGTTGAGAACATGGGTCCTTCATGTGATAACCTTTCAACTTTGAAATCTCTTCAGCCTTGCAGTCCATTTTTTGTCTGGAAACCGTATTGTCCACAATCTGGAGAACCTTTTGTACCTCGCTTAAATTACTATTCATTGTGGGAAATCCGAGTAAAGGGGCTTCCATTCCTACACCTAAGTGCTGCATTGGACTCTGAGCAGATGGATGAACTCCTAAAGGGCTGGTGGCTCCAAGCCCACCATTCATAAAGGGACTAGTGCCACTGAACCCATGTGTGGCCATAAGAACTTTATAGTCATTGAAGTCTAGTGGTTCTGTTTTAATTTTCAGTAAGCCTGTTTGTTCAGACATACTAAGTGGTTTTCCATTCTCCAACTTGTTTCTTAACTGAGTAATGGCTGAATTAGTAGGAGAAGAAGAAACAGAATTAGGGGAAGAACCCGTCTTGATATTGTTTCTCATTCGGCCATTTACTGAGATTAAACCAATGCATTTCTTACTGCTGATGTGTGAACTGTAGGAACCCGAATGGGAGAAGCGTTTCTTGCAGTTTGGGCACTCGTAAGGTTTTTCACCTAAAATGATAATTAAAATTAAAGTTACATTTCCTTGATTAGGTAACAATTGCAGTTGCTGCTGAGACAAGAATCTGTGAAAGCAAATGAAAAGAACACAATGGGGGTTCCTCTACATTCTAGGTGCTTAGATTAGAATTATGTGACCATAAGCGCTTCTGGGCTTTATCTACCCTGGGAGGACATAATTCAAGATGTTAGCAGTGGAAGGTGAAGGCTATCTAGGCCTTTTTCCGCTAAGATCCCAAATCTTGTCTTGCCATCGGCAGCCTCCTATTTAAACAGAGTGTCAGATTAATGTGTGGTCAATAGCACAATAAAGATGTCACAGTATTTAAAGGGAAGTGTAGTCATGGCTTTAATCAACTCTGTGGAGATTCCATTGATTCTACCAATCCAACTAGTTCTTTGAATAGCGTCCAATTTGGTAATAAAATGCTTGGCAGAGCTATCAAACTAGTTATATAGAAGAAATCTCAGTGGTAGGATATGGTTCTGTGATACACAGTTCTCAGGAATCAAGGAGCATTTATCATACACAAGCTGTTATGCAAAATTCTTCAACGTTTTCTTTCATGATTGGGTATCAAAAATGAGTGGCTTTCAGAGTTTGCCAGCTGACTTTCTTCAGGTCAGAAATACTTAATCCGGAGAAAGGGTTTTAGAAGGACAAAAAGGAGCCTCTAGATTTAGTAATAAATCAAAGCCTTTGTAATTTTTAAGAAGAATAAGCATTCCTCTTCTTTTTATAAGACAGGGTTATGGGTGGTACCATAAGTCTACTTCATGAGGTACACATAGTTTATTAAATAAATGGGTAGTTCCAAAAAGCTACAAACAGGTCTATGTAAAGTTTAAGTAATCTTTTAAAATTTCTTTTATTAAAAACAATGCAAATGTGAGTGCCAGCACCTCTGCTACTCACCACTGTGAATTCGCAGGTGCTCTTTCAGATGGTGTTTATACTTGAAGGCCTTGCCACACTCCGTGCACTTGAACTTGCGATTACCTGCTCCTTGGGTTAGCATTTGGTGCTATAAAAGGAGAAAGACTGTCATCAGTTTTGTGTAGGAGGAACAAAGAAAATTTGTTACGAATATTTTTAAAAGGCCTCTATTTTTCAGACAGGCCAAAAGGTTTGAGTGCATGCTTATTTATCTGCCCAGTCTTTCAGAGTTGCAATAAAAGTGATAATGTTGGTAATAAAATTGGAACAAATAAAAAAAAAGTGCTTTCACATGCTCATCCAAACACTTGCTTTACAATTATTTGTCATCTCTTTTTCAGAATGTTTCTTTGACCCTTGAGAAGGTGTAATTGTAAAGATGTTTGTGTTTCTTTGTGTTTACTGCAAGATCTAAAATCTAAAGATTCCTTGCTAGAATGAAACAATTTTGTTGAGGAAAAAAAAATGTTGCCTAATAATAGTCCAAAAAAAGGCAAGGAAAAGAAAAAAAATAAAGAAAGCCTCACACACTAAAACAAAATATTATTGAACTTTCTGAATCAGGTTAGAAGTTTTTCTTATAATGAAGCAATCTGAAATTTAAAGAAGAGCAAAAAATAAATAAAATCCCCACATCAAAAACTAATAAACATTGACAACAAAAAATGTGGACTGTAAATACTTTTGTTATATGGTAAGTATGTTTAAATATTCCATTCATTGTGCTAGGAGCACATGTAAACCCTGTTTTCCTGATGTGTGTTGCCTATCAGATTTGTGTCATTATTAAATGTAAGAGACAACATCTTATGTTATAACTGCTTGAGCAGTTTTATCACAGGCTAGTAGGAAAGACTTCAACGACTTTTCATTTTCCTTTTAGGTAGTGTGCAAAGGAGTAGGGACCAAAAGAAAAAAAAAAGTTTGCTGAAAAGACAAGTTAAAAGCAGTAGATATAATCAAACACAGCTGACCTTTTTGAACAAGGGGGGAAAAAAGCAGTGTGACTTAGAATTCTGGAAAAAAAAATACAGTCATCTACTCTGGATGCTCAAGGTAGGAGGTCAGCCTTTTTCAAGCAGCAATGACACAAAAGCCTTTTGCAAAAAGACAGCACAGAAACGGTATGACAACTGCTAGGGTGTGCTGAATCTTCCCACATTCCTAGTGAGACAGATGGTGTTACATGGGACACAGGGAGGTTTGTTCAAACAGCAGCAACCTTCAAAGATCAAGCGGAGCCCAGCCCGCCGAGCGCCATTGAGGGACCAGCGCTCATATGTTGCTGAGTTGCATAAACAAACAGCAACAGCTGCTTTGTCTCCCCCCACAGCCCTCAGAGGACTACTATAAACTTTAGTTGTGCCACTGTTAATATGATACAATCATTTTAATTTACTAATTGTAAATGCCATGAGCAAATGAGGGGACTTTTCAACACCAAAGCTACCATTCATAATGCGCCAACACAATCACACTCCTGCATGTGAAATTTAAAGCAGTTATGCTAGATAAATATCTAGGCCTACCCCCGCTTTTTTTTTTCTTCCTGTAGTTTTGTGCATAGAAGCAAGGGAAGAAAGACTGTTACATAAGTGAAGCTATGCAAACATATTATTTTTCATAACTGATCTTTGAAAAACATTCAGGTGACAAGTCCAATCAGATGTAAATGGAATGATTTATATGAGCTTTCCTGTTAAAACAGTAAAATTCCATAATGTAGCTTTATAATCATTGTTTGATTGTGTTTGCTGATTCCTATTTTCCTTGTTCAAAGAACATAAAGCCCATAAGGAAAAATAAGAATTTTATGTAGAATATCATGTTTAATCATTTTTAAAACAGATATGGTATCAAGCTTATATAGGGCAATTCCAGTTCTGTAGGGCCAGTTATTGTGACTTATGATACACCACTTCTGTTACCATCTGAACACATCATAATATCAATTTGCGGAGTCAATTCTCCCAGGAGGACAGAAAGAGCAATTTTGCTGAGACATTTAAGGGATGCTGTGAATCAATCCTATTCAGTCATTTTAAGGATTTAAGAAGCTATGATTACCTGTACAAAACAGAATTCTTATTTTTAAAACAAGTAAGTTAAAAGAAGCAGAACAATTGTAACATATCTAGCTACCAATGTGCACACCAACAAGGGATCATTTAAAATGTACACCCAACATCTTAATATTATTCCAATTATATATATATATATATATATATATATACACACACACACACACACACATATATGCCATACTCCTTTTTTATTTTGCTTAAAATAGATTTCATAAACTAGTAGCAACTCGTAAAAATATTCTAAGTGATTGAAAGTGTTATATGACAAATGAAAAGAAACACTTGGTTTACTATGACTTAGGTCCTATATTAAAAAAAAATTCTAAGAAAAAGTAGGTGAAAAATGGAATTAAAATTGCTGAGATGTTTAATAATGTATAATTAAAATGCTACAATTTCATTCACTTTTTGTGGAACATAAAAATGAAACTAAAGTCAAGTTAAAGTGCAAATAAAATTTCTAAATTAGAAATTAACACACTCATTCGATCGTGAACATAAGACTATTAAATCATATTAGAAGAGACCATCAAAAAATCATTTAGACCTCAATTAAAGCTATTACCATTAAAAGATCTGCATCTTCAAAATGCCATGAAAAATTAATAATGATTGCCAATCAAAGCAATATCGTTTCTCTAAGGGGTTATTATAGAAAGAAATCACTTAAAACCAACCCCCCACCTGATCTGTCCCTGGCTTGTGCGTCACCATATGCCGCTCGAGCTGGGTGCGGTAGGCAAACGTGTAGCTACAAAGAGGGCAGGAAAAGTTCTCCTCATTCTTCTCGTGGCGGTACTTGATGTGCTCCTTCAGTGATGTCAAGCGCTTGTAGCCCCGGTCGCAGTAGGGGCAGGTCAGCAGTTGGGCAAAAGCATCTGGAGTTCCAGGTGGCAGGTCTGTAGCCGAGAGACAAGAGAGAGAGAAGCGGGCCAAAAGGTCAGTAAATCAATGGCAGTTAATGGGCTGACTGCCCGGGATGGTATGACAGGAATCACTGCAATCTGCTCCACCAGAGTGCCATCATTGCACCCGGCCTCCTCGCACACCAGTCCCCTTGCACACCCAGGACAGACTTGTCGGAATCAGCTCACACCGTGCCTGAAAATTAATTAATTACTTAAGCTTTTTTTTTTTTTTTTTTGGGGGGGGGAATTTAAACAGCTGATAAATGAGGAAATTCTTTTTAAGTGACTGACAGCTTCTATGAAAGCTTTAGCCACATATTACTTGGAAATTCACAGTGTGAAGGAGCTTTTCAGGTGTCAATAGAGAAGAACAAAAGGTGAGGGTCAGTGTTTCTAAACTTTTTTTCCCTCAAAAGTAAAATATTTCAGAAAGATAGGAATACATTTAGATATTTTTATCTCTTAGAAATGGGCTCTAATTGTTCTTGTTCTTTATTGGATGTACAAATGACACAAATTTGCTGACAAAAAAATTTCACAATACCCTAAAATTACAGTTCTAATCTTTGCTCATGAAATTCCATGCCTCTGCAGCTGTTCTTCAAATTTTAAGGTAAACACCCAGGCATGTAGTGCATTTGTAATTGTAACAGCTGCAGAGGTCAGTGTAGTGGCTAAAAATGAATTACAGCCTCACCATTTTCTTCTTGCCCATTGGCCTCTGGCGTGCCAAGGCGAGACAGCTCCTCAGGGGCTTCTGGGTAAATAATGGCTGTGTCACTGCGCTGAAGGTACTCCTCAATGCTGACTGCATGGCCATCGCGTTCCTCCAGTTTTCTTTTGGCAAAGTATTCCTCAAAGTCTGATGTGCAATTTGCATTCTTAACTGAAATCATAAAAGGAAAAATGTCTTTTCAGGGCCTTCTTCCTCAGAGCCCACGTCCATCTACATCATTGTTAATAGCAAATGCTGACTTGCAATAAGACCACAAATACCTGGTTTATTTGTAAGAAGTATAGAAGATGACCAGTTAACTGATTACATGCTTATTGTTATACACAAAAAGAGGATACTTCATTTTAAGTTAAATAAGTTTTTTTTTTTCTTCTGAGAATACTAGTCTGCATAATTCACAAAAAAAATGAAAGAAAATTTAAGATGCTTTTAGTAAAATTTAAAAGATCTAAGATCTTTTTTGTATGGCATTCTAAGATCCATAAACATTCGAGAGATAATATAAGCTCAAAGCTACTTTAGTGGTCTATATAAAACTTCCTTTTCTTTTAAGAAAAGTATATTTAATTTTTTATTGTCCACTAAACATCCCTAACCACAGATCCATCCGGTTGCTAAATATAAGCTTTTAACCCTCCACCCTCTGAATATCACAGACAGCCAGGAGTACATAGTCTGAGACAGATGTGAAAGGAAAGATATTACTAGAGAGATAATAATGTGGACTTTGTTTTTAAAATAAAAATCACAGAATGTGGTAGTTTACCTTTCCCTAAAATTTGAATCTTCAGCTCAGTATTTTAAAGCTGCTGAAAATAAAATTAAGCTCACAGCTGATAAAAATAAAATAAAAAGTAACAGAGGGAGTTAAGAAGCTGGCAATGCTGCTGTGTGATTTTGATATGTTTTTAACTTTTGCAATTATGACTCCATTCCCATGAAATGAATTATAGTTGTAAACCAATTTTAGCAACTTATGTCATAAGACATTGTATACTTGAAACCTCTAGATGTGTTCCTGAATTAGTGTGGCTTAAATATCTTAGATAAATTTTTTATTCATAATACAGATTTGGGAGAGTAGCTATTACATTATTTTCTAACACACATAGGTGAGAAAAGTACTTTGCTACTAAAATAAATGTTGGAATCTTACTATCAGGGTTTTGAGAGCAGTTAACTTTGGTTCCACTAGATTCTTCGCCTTACTTTCTCTGCCATAAACAGTGTTAATGTATTTGCCATATTAATTCTCCTTGACAAGTGTGGCAGGGTGATGTTTGAACAGACAAGTCAATTTTTTTTTTTTTGCTTTAATTGTTATGAACTTGTAGATTTTAAATGGGAAGAACAGAGAGTAGAACCTCCCATTAATTCAACATGTACTTAACTGAATGCCTAGTAAATGATAGGCATGTGTCTTGCTCTGGTAAGCAAAGAACATGTTTAGTCTCATGCTTCTGGAAGCCATGAAAAAAAATCAATACAACTGATATCATCTTGAAAATAAATACATTAAACTTGAAGAGATATTATGAAAGTTGTGTAGAGGTTTAAAAAGAAGCAAGAGGGATCTGGTGGGGTCTAAGAGATCAAGATAAAGCATGAACGGAGAAAGCATGAAGTTAGCTCACTTTGGAAGCTGGGAAAGCAGCATGTGCAAGGTTGTGGTGCTGCAAGGAGTATAGACATTTCAGGATCTAAAAGGATATGATGGAGTGCGGAGTGAAAGTGGAGCCTCAGGGTGTAAGGGTGAAGAGGCCAGCTGGAATCGAACCTTGAAGTGGGCAATTGCCCTTTTAAGGATTGGGTTTTTATTCTAAGACAGCAGGAAGGCTTGAAGGGTATTAAGCAAAGAGGATGATTAGATAAAATGGTGGCTATTTTTTTTTTTTTTTTTCAGTATTGGGCATTGAACTCAGGTATGCTCTACTACTGAGCTACATCCCCAGCCCTTTTTATATTACTATATTTTGAGACAGGATCTAACTTGCTGAGGCTGACCTTGCACTTGTTATCCTCCCTCCTCAGCTTCCTGAGTAGCTGGGGTTAACAGGTATATACCACCAAGACCCCAGGTTTTTAAATGACAACTCTGGCTACAGTATGATAGGGAGTGGAAGAGAAAAGTAGATTCTGGGAAATCAGTAGGGAGGCTCCTGCCCTAAAGCCAGGCAAATTGTAAAGGTTAAGTGATTGGTGATGGAGATGAAGAGAAGCAAATGGATTTGAGTCATAATAAAGAAGTAAAACCCCTAATACTTGGGGAAGGATTGAGTTTTCCAAGGTGAGAGATGCTAAAATACTTTCCTGTGGTTTAGGATTTCCAAATTTGATGAATTATTGGTGATATTTACCAAAGAAGGGAACACTAGAATTCTAAAAAGATAGGAAACTATGGACCGATAGGTGAGGTCAAATGAAAGAAAAATGGGGAGAATTGCACTTTGTGGACTAAGTTATAACAATCCTGAGTGCTGTGATCTCAAAACTTTCTCTTTTGTTACTCCACTTTCTGTTAAGTTTAGTAAGAATGGCAGTCTGATTCCAAGACCTGTTTTTCCCTCAAAAATAGACTTGGAATGTACATTAGTGGATTAAGAGATTATACCTTGAAATTTTGCTGAAATCTTTTCTTAGCTGGATTTAATAGAAGAATAGGGACATTAGTTAAGATCTCCTTTCTGCCACTATACTCACAATGCCATGGATGCTTTCCAAAGGATACTTATTGGTGGTGATTGTGATGATGTCATTTAACTTGCATCACTGAGCCCCTAGAGAGTATGCAGGAACTGCCAACTTGCATGAACTATTTGTGCATTGTTTTGAATCATCAAAATAACTTCAGAACTACCAAAAATCAACTTTTGCTTTTAGTGACAAGAAAAGAGAAGGGAAACAAAATGGTGGATCCAAGATGAACGTCTTTGAACAACTCGACTGATTTTACCAGTGAATGACTCCTTTTTCAGTGCTGTGACAGCAGAAAGTTATGTAATAGTTCCTTTCTGAATTCACACCTACTAGAATGTTGTGAAATGTTTGAGACATGATTTAGGTTTTTCGAGAACACTGTACTACTTGATGACCTTAATGTAACCTAGTAAACTTCCTTTTCATATATGGATGGACATATATTTAATATTCCAATTTTATTTTGATATTTCAGCAACTATTTGAGGTATCTGGCTATCTTTGCATGGATTTTCATTTGCATATGAATGTTTTCATCAGAAATGTAATCAAATGCAAATTCAATTGGATTTGCATTAATAGCCTTTGGGCTTAAAAGGGAGGAAAATTCTGATTTTTCTGGATAGGCAAACTAAATTGCATCTAGATACACTTCTGGTATTTGGAGAGGCAGTTCAATTGCTAGATCCAATTTGGCCATGCTAGATTTCTACATTGAGTGTAATGGAGACAAAAGACATCAAATCACATGTTCTCTTTAAGGATCATCTTTGTTTCCTGAGCATTGAGTATGTAGCCTAGAAATTAGTAGGCTCTCAGAAACCATTTATGAAATGAATGTGGAGTAAATTATGTTTTAAATACCAATCTTGGTGTAAAAATCTTCTAGTAAAAGAAAGTATAATATATAATAAGTATATGTGAGGCATGGGCTTAGAACCTAGTTCAACTGTTAGTTCGAGCAATTATAGAACAATGTGGTAAACCATATATTGGTGATTATAAATACTTGTAGGAGTTAGAAAGATATAACATAATTCATGATGAAGATGCCATTTCAATCATTTAAGTCTACTTGCTCCATCAGGGTTTTTCTTCATGTGATATAGATTTGCTATTTGTTATATATCTTATATATCTAGAGTCACTTAACGTGAGCTAGAGTTGAACCTTCCCTGAGCTAGGTATAACCACCATGAATATAAGGTAGTTTTCTCCTAGGGTCTTTTACTATGGGTACTAGTAACATGTGGTTTTTCTGCCCAGCACTATACCCTTTTCCTTTGCCTAAAAACAGCTCTGCACTTCCCTATTGCTGAGCTTTACAGTGCCCAAGGGAGCTGCTATGTTATAGCATGATTCTGCTCTCTTTGCCACAGTTGATTATATACACCTAAAGTGAGCCAATCTTAGTCCTCTATTCTTTAAACCAAAACATTGATTAGTCCAGGAACAGCCCATAGATCCAATTGAATTCAGTGAATCTCTTCATTATGATTTTAGGATTTTGTTTCCAAAAATATGTCAAGAGATTTTTTCCCTCAAATGATTGTAGCCATAAGAATGAAGGAATTGGTACTTTCCATATAGCAAAGAAAGATTTATGAAAAGAATGAATAAATCAGAGAAAAGAAGACAAGACAGCATACCCCTAGAGTCTGTTTCCAGCTCTATTTGTTCCTGAGGCCAAACCACACCTTACAATCCCTGTGTGTCAATCATCCTTAGATTCTGTGAGCCAAGAAACTTCTTTTTCTACTTTAATCTATGTTGTCTCTGAAAACTGAACACCCTAACAGTTATAGTACTAGAACAAATGGGATTAAATTTTGGTAACTCTCAAAATTATTGGGAAGAATAAAATTTTGCATTTAGAAGTTTGCACTTTTCTTTCACAAAGATCTTCCAAATCTTGTAATACTATGTAGTGGACACAGGAATGAGGTAGAAAATTTGCTAGAAAGTTATAGAATTCCCTGCTGCATTTTTCTAGTATAAAATCAACCTCATTTTCATTCTTTCTGTAATCCTCTTCACTCCCTGGTCTCCTTGGAAGAATTGCCAAAACACACTGACAAAGGATATTTGCATGGTATTTATCATCAAAACATAACAAAAATTCACAAGAAACCTCAAGTAATTTCTTCCAACAACTTCTCCAGAGATTTTGCATTTAGTCCTAAAATTTACCCTAATATCTTGCAAATATCTCAACCTTCTCTAAGGTTAGGTAAACTTTTCTTCATCCAAAAAAAAAAGAACTTTATTAATTAAAAATGCCCTCCTGGCTATATGTACTTTAATATTGGTAAATAAAATTCTAGGTCCCTTCAAGTCTGAAAAGTCTGATTTTCATAGAAATATGCTAGTCACTCTTATTAGTGTTGTTTATTAATGAATCTTTCATAAATATATTTATGTCTGTTTTAGATAAATATTGATATTTCTAGATAGATAATAATGATTACCTATATGGACTGACTTTAAAAATTACTGCCTAACAAACAAGCAGTGTTATCAGAACTCTAAATAAAAGAGAAATACTGATTGGTTTCCAAATTGAGTTGTTTTAGGATATATTCTCAAAGATACTTAAATGTGGGGTTCACTTAGTGTTTATAGATAGTTAAATTATAATATGGTGCTGGGCACAGTAGCACACACCTGGAATCCCAGAGACTCTGGAAGTTGATGTAGGAGAATCAGCAACATAGTGAGACCATGTCTTAAAATAAAAAGTTAAAAAGGACTGGGGATGTAGCTCAGTGGTAAAGCACCCTTAGGTTCAATCACTAATACCGGAAAAAAGGGAAAAATTATTGTTCCCCTTTTCTGTTTTCCTTTGCTATTAATTTTCTTTATTTGTAACAAGCATATGTTTACATAAGAAGCCAAGTGGTCTATTATCACTGTTTTTTTTAGTAGTTTGCATATTTTTAATTTTCATAAAATATTGAAGAAATATATTTGAAGATTATGTTAAACCATTTTAACAAGCATTCAAATGAATAAGTAATAATTTTAGAAAAGAAAAACTTGGAGGATCCAGAAAAGCTGCATCAAGTCTATGGAAAAAAAAAACTGAGTAGAATTATTCATTCACCCCTTGTTTAATAACTCTATATTGAATGCTACTAATGCCAGGGAGTGTGCTTGGTTTGAGACCATGATATTGACTGGTAATTTCTTCCTACTTCTGTGATTTTCATTTTTGGAGACATGCAAAACAATGGTTGTGATTCTGTAATATACATACATATATGCTTTCATAACAGGGGATTATGTGTACCTCTGCAGTGTCATGTGGGAATTGTTTATTGAATCATATAATCTACTTTTTACTCACTTCACTCTCTCACGGCAGAAGAAATCCTAAATCTGGGTAACTATGTTCATTTTTTTGAAAGGAAGTCCCTTTGTTAACAATATCATAGATGATAAGAAGTCCCAGAAAATTATTTCTAATTTTTTCATTGTATTGGAATTTTTAGTTTAAAGAAGAACATAGTTGGCATTTGTTGAAGTATATAAATTCTCATGGCTACTTTGTTTAAAGTTGACTAATTAATGAATACAAGCATTTCATCATTAAAAATGCATGTGTGCATTTCTGCAGAAAGCTTCCAAATACATATTGGCACTAGATATCTAAAAACAACTGTGAGGGAGGAGGATGATCTTTTTCTCATCACACAGTTACGTGGCAGCTTCACAGAGCCTCCGACTGGTACAGAAGCATGTATAAAGCCAGGGAAGGGTCGTCAAGAGCAACAGAAAGTGTTCTTCTCTTGCTGGGAATTAGTACAGCCTCTTGGCCGGTCTCTCCACCCCTGCTCTGATATGACTTTCACTGGGCTACACATGTTCAGATGCCAATGAGAGTACCCCATGTGATGGAGCTCTGGGAGAGAGGGGTAAAGAATGAACAGGGGGTGGGAATCTGTAGTAGTCTGCAGGATCAAATATCTCCCTCAATAGCAGGAAGCATCCCAGTCAGGGACAGAGTCTAATTTTGAATTTAGATTTTATATTAGTGAATATCAAGGTTTAGAGGCTATAAACCCTTAGACAATGTTGATTACTATGTATCAGTATAGAATAACACAGAGTTATGACTTTTTTTTAAACTCCCAAGTTAGAAAATATGTGCTTATCTTTCTCATTATTGTGCAATCTAAAAATTTATAATTGGCATATGAACAAAAGGCATCAGGTGATGTTATTATGTTTTAGAGAGGTTGATGAAGCAAGGTGATTACTATTATTATTATTATTATTATTATTATTATTATTTTATTTTATTTTTTTTTGCTTTTTTGGTGGTGCTGGTGATTAAACCCAGGGCCTTGTGTGTGTGAGGCAAGCACTCTACCCACTGAGTTATATTCCCAGCCCAAAGCAGGTGATTTTGCCCAGCAAATCAATGCTCATTCCATCTGCTTTTTGAGAGGCACATAACATGCAGTGGTTTGCTTCAGGATAGTCAGTGGTTTTCAAAATGTGGTCCCCAGACCAGAAGCATCAGTACTATCTGGAAACTTGTTTGAAATTCAAATTCCTGGGGTCCACTCCAGAGTCATCAAACTGTGTTTCAACAAGACTTTCAAGAAACTCTAACTTGTGCCCAGTTTAAGAACCACTACTCTAGGAATTCAAGCATTTGCCTCACATGGCTAAATAAGATGCAGTTTTGAGGAGCAGCATTGAATAATTCCCATGTCACATAACTTTCCCGACCATCTCAACCCTAGTTTATGCCATTCTTCTTTACCATGCTATCTACAAATCTCAATCTTTGAATTTATCACATCACGTTGTCATCTTTCACTTGCATATCTGCATATTGATAAAGACATGGACCCTGTCTTATTCGGCCTTGTGTCACCGGTGCACAGCACAATGCCTGGGACACAGTTATTTCTCAATGATTGAATGATTAGACCAGGTTCAGGGCCTTGGACTCCGCATTTTTGGCTCAGTCATTTTACATTTTTGAATCTCAATTTCCTCATCTGTGAAGTGAGCCAGTGTGTGTCTTCTGGGGCATCCTCAAAGTGCCAGAATTTCATAATTTCAATAAAGAATTGTCCCAAGCAATTTGCTTTTCATTCTCTAGCTAAGCCCAGAGAATTTAATCTGTGTTCATTTCCATTAAAAACTCAAAGCAATACAGCTTTTAGATTGGGGAACCACATACAAAGATTAAGAAAAAAATATTTTGGAGGTGCCTGGAAACCACAGGCAACATCACAAAGAAAACAGTGCTTATTAAATATTTGTTGAATGAATGAAGGAAGAACTCAAGAAGCCTGGAAGATTCGTTATTTCTTGTGGGAACTCTTGCTGTGAAGTAGAGATAGCTGCTCCTAATCGCAAGCAAAGCTAATAAAACCACAGCATTCATTAGCCAGGAAGTGAACAAATTCTTCTTGTTGCACACTGATTATGGTCTGAACATGACCCATTCCTGCCTGCCCTGCCAAGTGCTACTTCTGCTTTCCTCCTCCTTCTCTCCTTTGCTTTTAAATGTCTGACATTTACTAAAAAAACATTTAGAACTAACTATAACCATGAGAAGCTATCCGAAGTCTTGTTCAACAAGACTCTTCCAACCTATGAAAATGTGACAGATACAAACAAGAAGAAAAAGACTCACTTCATAATACTTTGACTCCCTCCTAGTATTTGGGTACTAGCTGTATTATCTGATCATGTACAAATGACTAACACTGTGCATCCATGCAACTCTTGGAAAATACAGGATGATCAAATTTGTGTAGTTTCTTCTTGTATAAGGAAGCTAGTGAATTTAAAAAGTTTTAATTTAAACTCCATGTAAGAGAAATAGGAGGAATTGGAAGTTATTAAACCAAGAGGATAGTAAAGATATAAAAACTTTCTTACTCTTTCTCCCACTTTCTTCTATGCTAGTGATGGGGTATATAGAATTTATGTTTAAATAGACCTACTTATTTGCTAGATTGTAACCTTGTCATGAATATTACCCAATTGGGGGAGTTACACCTTGTACCACTGTGTTTCTTGCTCAAGCAAGATTTTTAGTCTAGGTCTAGAGCTTCACTTGGGATTCAATTGTTCTGGAGACACTGAAAACCTGGTCTGAACTGGCATTTCTTTTTTCTTTTTGTGGTACTAGATATTGAACCCTAGAGTGCTTTACCCCTGAGTTACATCCTCTGCACGACCGCCACCCCGCCGTGGTGGGTCTTTTTTGATATAGGGTCTTGCTAAGTTGCCCAGCCCAGGCTGACCTCAAACTTGAGGTCTTCTTGCCTTAGCCTCCCAGTCACTGGGATTACAGGTTTGTGCCATCATAACCCTGTACGAACTGGCATTCTATATGGTATCTCAGGTGGTGAAACTCTGATCCCATTCCTTCCCACCCGGCTTGTCATCTGCTGTTATTTTATGCATTCTATGAAGTATGATTAAGACTGGCTAGGTGATTTGTGAAAAACAGAGAAAAATGTAACTGCGGGTTTCCTCACTCAAAAATTGCGAAGAGTTTCAAGACAGCAACAGCAGAGTAACAAAGTGGGAGGGTAGGGCCCTGCGTGGGTTATGCAGATTTCATACTGAGGAACTTGGCCCTATGTAAGATAGCATAGGTTGGGATCCCTAAGCGTCTCCTGTTTCCCTACCAAATAAGGCAGGTCTGCTTTTAAATTTTCTTTGTTCATCCTTCCCAGAACAATATCACTAGGAGAAAGGGTAGGGTGGGGTGCAGTCCAAATTTGTAGTCTAATTTCCTCATTCAACAGCTGATACTACTAAGGTACTACAGTAAAGTTAATGATTCATACAAAGTTACACAACTAATTTCTGGAAGAGTTGGATGCAGAATTCATACATCTTGACTCTTAACCCATTGCTCTTTCCACTACACCACAATGATTCAACATGAGAGAGACTGGGGGGGTGGGGGGCGGGGAGGGAGAGGCAGAGAAAATCCCATTTTTTTAGTTTTTCATCATGCCTGATTTGATAACATTTGAACAGGCCCTAGCTGCAGAAAATACTGTGACAACATTATAATTCTAAATAAACATATCAGTACACTATAAAATTAGTATGGGGAAAAGACAATTAAAGTGCCCACTTCAAGCTAGACATGGTGTCAAACGCCTGCAATCCCAACAATCTGGGAGGCTGAGGCAGAAGGATTGCCAATTTAAGGCCAGCCTGGGCAACTTATAGCAAGACCCTGTCTTAAAATAAAAAAGAGAAAGGGCAGCGGATGTAGCCCAGAATATGGTAGAGCACCCTTGGTTTCAATCTCCTGTAACACAAAGATAGAGAGATCAATCAATCAATAAACAACTAAAATGCCCTCTTCAGTGGGAGCTATTAAATTTTTAACTTTTTCTTTTTTTCGTGTTCTCCCGTGTTTTTCGTGTTTTTTTCTTTTTAAAATTTAAATTTATTTTTAACTGATTCATAGTAGCCCTTCTGAATCCTATTTGCTTATATCACTTTAAAAATTTTTTTTTAATGGATGATAGAGACTGAATCTACTGGGGTAGAGAGAAACATCAAAAAAGTTTTTCAGATTCTCTGCTCAAGAAGCTTATTTAAAATTACCACTTAATATTTAGTAATTGTATTTTCCTAATTTCTTATTTTTAATCAAGTTTCTAAGGGCACTCAATGAAGAATGATTCTTCAAAGCACCATACAAAGGTGAAATATTATAAGCTATTAATTTATTATGTATTTTATGCATCCAGTAAATAAAAGCTATCTCAAGCTTACCATAAAACTAGAGACCAAAAAAGAACTTTATTCATGGTTCATTTTGCTTTCCCATTTCACATAGTGCTTGGTTCTCCCCCCACATGCTTAACGACATCCTCCCACATGGGTTCTACTTCTTCAGATTAAATGAAACTGTGTCATCCCCTGGTAATATCCCATCCCTCACAGACCTCTCCTGCAGAGCCCTTCTTGCCTGCATCTCTCCAGACACAAAAAGCAACGAGGATGCGTCCATGTACTCCTTAATTCACACTACCATTTCAAACCAGGGTTACCTGCTTCATCAGTTCACTCATGATTTATTTACCATTAATTCAGCAAGCCCCTATTTACCGACCATCAATACTTTATGAATCACTGTAACTACTGAGAGAAATATAAAGAAAAGGAAACTTAATCTCTACCCTTGAAGAACCAACACTCTGGAATTATAAGGTTTGGAAGAACAAAGTTGTGCGTTTTCACCTTCAGGTTTTGGGACACTGCCTATATAGTTCTAGTAAAATGATACCTGTCCCATGACTACATTTCCCCCAGGAAGTGATTGCTATCATTCTGGAATACTCCATCCCTCAAAAGGCAGTCCATGGGGAGGCCTGTCTTCACAGTGCTTTGGCTTTTCTAGTCTAACAGCACAGATGAATGTGTCTTGTACAGCTCTAACCTAGGACAATTCCGTCTCTCAGAACCAAGACAGGATTTCACTCTCCACTTTCCACTTGTCCCCATCATTTTATTCCTCATTTCCTTGAAGTAGGTACTTTGGTGTGACGAGGGCTGACCATCCCCAAGTCCACTTCACCTGCCCTGTGTACTGACTGGCTCCTTGGAGCTGGGAATCATCATTCCCATCCCCACTTCTTATTCTCACACCATTCTTGCACTGCCAGACTAAGGTCCAGTTCAATTTCTCCACTCCCCAAATATCAAAACAGATTTATCTAATTGTATAGTCTAATTTCAGATTATGTTTTCACAACAGGGTATTCTTTCCTGAAGATGACTGAATTGCCATACGTTATCCACAGCAACTGCTCTAAAGTCCCACTCTTGAAGATTCCAAGCCTACTCATATTCCACACTGCTTACTGATGATCTCTTTTCCCTATCTACTTCAAGGAGTACAACCAATGTGATGCAAATTTTCTGTACTACTCTAAATTTGACCAAATTCTGTCATCATTCTCCCCTTTTCTTTTGATCTTGCTGCTAAAATAAAGACATATTCTTGACCACTACCATGGTTACCATCTAAAGTTGTTCCCTCACAACTCTTCTGAAAACTTACTCCATGTTTCACCCTGTTTCCATCTCTATTTTCAGCCTTTCTCTTTCCTTTTGCACAGAAGCATGTTCAGAAAGCTTTTGTCCTGAAGAAAACTTTCCCTGAAATTTGCCATCTCCTGAATGCACCTCTCTCTCTCTCTTTTTAAGGCACCTCTTGATTATCCTATCTCTAATATTTGACCTAACACTAGGTCAGAAACACTCTGCAACATGAAACTTGGCACTTCAACCTACATAGCATGTTGTATTTTGAATAAAATAGCTTAATCCATACATTCGTTATTATAATCAATAACCATGATGATGATTAGCAATTTCTGTCCTAATATTCTGTTAAGCATTTTACACATACTTCTTATTCACCTACCACTATTTTATTCACCCAGTTGAATCTAAGTAGTTAATAACAATGACCGTTCTCTGCTCATTGTATCTTTCATGATGCTTAACAAAATACCTTGCACTTAGTAGGGTCTCAATAAGTGACTATTGATTTGGAGAACTAATGAGGCTCTATAATTATAAACTCGTAAATTTTGTCATCCTGTCACTGTGATTTTTCCTCCTATTGGTACCACAAAATTTCATATTCCTCATGGGGAGAACTAAGTCTTTTGTTTCCTTAAAGTTTCTTTCTCAAGCTTCAGTTCAAATTCTGCCCTTAATGAATGCCTGGACTGAAAAGGAATGAGCATAGGGTTGGGTGTGATGTCACACACTTGTAATCCCAGAGATTTGGGAGGCCAGGGCAGAAGGATCACAATTTTCAGACCTCTGCAATTTAGTGAGACCCTATCTCAAAATAAAAAGTACAACTGAGGAAGTGCTCCTGGGTTCAATCCCCAGGACCACACACACACACACACACACACACACACACACACACCAAAAGAATGAGTGTAGGTATCTTAGTGGCTGTGAATAGGGCTAAATGTTCATTACCTGTTCACTATTGTTACTTGCTGTAAGAAGAAAAACAATATGATTCTTGAAGGTGGTCAGTTATAAAACAAAGGGCAAAATCATCATTATACAAACATAAATACTACTAAACCCTCTTCTATAATTAATTTAAAAATGCTAAAGATGAAATGAGATAGGAGACTCATAGATGCAGGTGGTCATTAAAATCCTTTATAACGTTACACTCCTTCCTAACCTTCATATTTTAACCTCAAACACAGTAACCAAACAGTGGAAAGAATTTGTCCAACAACTCAGTGTAGTTTTCCAGGATGTCAAAGCAACTAAAATGATAATGTCTCTCAAAATTGCCTGGTTGGTCCTTTCATTATGAATTTGTAAAACATTGTATTTTTGTTTACTGAGCTTAATGAGACACCAGTGTGAAGGGAGGAAATAGTTTACAATGCATTCATTTTTTAACATATAAAAATAGTTTAAGGCTTATTGGTAGATGCAAACTGGAGAAATAAAGCAAAACAGGTTGAGCAGCTTGGCTAGTTAGACATTGTAGTAGGTGTCTTAAAAATGGCATGGCATTCAGCCCCTGCAGTGAGGCCTTGTACATAAAGGAGCATTATTTCCACTTTACTAATGAGAAATGAAGGCTTATCAATTATGCACTAAAGTTCATATAACTAGTAATTGGTAGGGGCAAAACTCAATTGTAAGTTTCTGATGTTAGAATCTGTAGCATTCCAAAATTATTATCTCTCATATACAAAATATTTTCAATGTTCTTCTTAGAATGTTAGATATATGTTTAATAACTATAGTTATAGTTGATAAAGCTGATTATTGGACAAGAATTTTTCTTGTGCTGTGTAAGATTAAGAACAGAGTCCTAGGGCTGGGGTTGTGGCTCAGAGGCACTTGCCTCACATGTGTGAGGCACTGGGTTCTATTCTTAGCACCACATATAAATAAATGAATAAAAGAAAGGTACATCAACTAAAAAAAAAAAAAAAAAGAACAGAGTCCTAAATTAGTCTTGCCCAATTTCTGGATGTAAGGAGTATTTTTTTCCCCCAGCAAAGGAGGTGAGGATGCAGGTGGTTATTAATAGCCTTTTATAACTAGAGTACTATGTTGTCTGAGTAAATATAACTTTCACACATTCAGAGAGGAAAACATCAGGGGCCTATCTGGGTCTTGATATGCACGTGGAACTGCATTAATACTGATGATCACCATGCACCTAAGATAGATTGTTGTTACTACTAGCACATAGGCAAACTCGTGTTTATAATGCTTCTAAGTTTTTCCATTTCTTTTATTTTCTTAGGAAATAGGTTTTTTTTTTTTTTCACACTCTTGGAAATTTTACCTAATGATTCCACTCTGAATTTGAACTCTATTAATATCTGGGAGTTGTAGAATTCTTCATTCAAATGTATTCTTTATCTTATATCTCAGAGCTTTATAATTTTCTTTCTTTTTAAAAACATTAAAACCACTGAAATTAAGCAATTTAGAAAGTTTAATGTAAATCAAGGTTTGCAATGCTTTATGTTGTTATAAATCAATTTTGCTCTGCTGTTAATCTAACTTAGTTGTAAAAAGAAAATATCGATACTCTAGACTACTTTTCTTTGCCTTTACAAGTTGATTTCAGGGACTTCACTAGTCTAAAGATACTGACTCAATTCCCTCCCCAGGTAATGTTTTCTCTTACTGTGAAGTTTAAAAAAATCTTTTTAAGAATGCATTTCTTCTCCACCAAATATTTATTCATTAATTCATTCATTCATTCTACCAGTCATAAAGACTACCACACGTGTTCACTGCTGTATTGGGCACTTTGAGGAAAACAGAATAGCTTTTTTTCTTAAAATCAGAATTTTTGGTCACTAATATCAATATATATGTTATTTATTTAATTACTTTTACAGTCTTATAAAGTAGATACCATAATGACCTGCCCCAATTCTTCATCCCAAGACATCTCCTGTTTTCATGAAATTAGGTGAATAGGTGCATACAATATGAAGAGGAATAATTCAGGGTGTATACCTTAGGGCTGTGGAATTTCAGAGAATGAAGACATTGATATAATTTGATGTACTCAGAGATGACCACATTAAGGATCTATGAGCCAGTCCTGAGAAACAGAAGGATGAATAGAACTTAAATAAGTAGCAAAAAGGGGGTGAAAGATTAGGCTCTGAAGAGATAGCATGGTCAGAGAACTCACAGGTTGGTGGAAATGTGAGTCTTTTTTGATATCACAAGCACTTTGGTCAGATTAGGAATGAAGCCCTGTGGCTATCCAATCGGATGGTAATTAATTCTGAACTGAAGGATGTTGGTTTTGTACTATGGGCACTAACGAACAATTAAGGATTCTAACAAGAGACATGGACAGTGGCTGAGAATATAACTCAGTAGCAGAGAGCTTGCCCAGAATGCATGAGGCCCTGAGTTCAATCCCCGGCACAACCAAAAGATTAACAAGGAGGTGAGGGATTGGATTTTGAATGAAAAGTTATAGGAAGGATGTGGACATTCTTCTGAATGGAGGAGGACATGAAGGCTCAAGGAGAGTCACCTAGAAGGCTTTTGGGCATGGAAGACTGCAACAATGAGAGATGAAAATATCTGGTTGGTGAGTTCAGATCAGATGTCAAAAATATGTCAAACTAAAAATATGAAGGGGAAATTGTTGTTTGTCTCTTATTCACTCCCTTATTTCTTCAAAAGCACTCTTTGACCTAGACTATTCCAAGATCTGTGGTGACAAAGTGACCAACACCAGGCAGCTTTATTGCAGGAAGATATTACAGCTTGGGATGACCACAGAAGGTCAGCCAATAGCTGTATCTTGTTTGTTTTTGTTTTGTAGTTTAGTTTTGTTTTGTTGGTACTGGGAATCAAACCCAGGGCTTCATGCATGCTAAGCAGGCACTCTATAACTCAGCCACTTCCTCACCCCTCCAGCCTGAATTTTGATGAGTAGGACTTGTGAGGAGAGAATAAGACAGCCCATTAAAAAGTAATTTTAACCAAAAAAAGGGGGGGAGGGTATATTATTTCAATTCTACATGTATTTAACACCCCAAAAGATGCAAAGGATAAGAACTAAGCTTATGGCTGATAAGAGATATGTGTATATTCCCTAGAAAGTTAAAGGTATAAATTGAGGGTCACCAGTAAGTTCCTAATTACCAATTTGTTCATTTAGCATGCCTACAAGTTTAGTTATTTGAAGATTTTAACTGAGGTGACCATTCTCACCTTTATACACATCCCTTTCTTTGCTTCTGAGTGTTTACATTTTTTCTCTCTCCTTATAAACTTTTTTCCTTTGAATGAATCTGATTTCTTTTCCTACCCACCAAGAGCCCTGGCCTCAACTTTCTATGGGCTTCAATAAGTATACTTTCACTTGTAAATCTCACAGTTTTATGATGATAAATACCATCTGAATATATTTGTATGACTCTGAAATCTCTATCTTTAGTTCTAACTACTTAGGTTTCAATTCCTCATATCCAGTGGGCAGAAACACACACACACACACACATGAAAATCCTTCTGTCTGAAGTTGGGTTCAAGGTTTTCTCAAAACTGACTCCTTCTTCTATATATCTAGAAATACTAAGTATTTTCATATCCTAAAATGAATCTTGAAGCTACTTTACCTCTGTCATCAGAGAATCAGTTGTTTAAAAGTTATGTTGCTAATTTCCCTGGTGTGTCTACCCTATGTCCACCCTTGGAAAATATTTTTCTCACTTCACACCTCAATAACAATAACTATAATGACTTCCAGTAGGTCTCCAGAGTCTGGTTTCTCCCATAGATAGGATGTTAGTATAACATGACCCAAACTACTTTTTTCTGATGCTTTATATTCTCTAGCAGCTGGCTTCAACTTAAATGTACAGTTTTATTTTCCACAAATTGCCCCTAGCACCCTTTGATTCAGCCAAATCCTTCTACTCACTCTCCTCTGAAGAGATAGGCTTCTTTCCCTCCTGGGCTCATGCACTCTTCTTCAAGAAATCCATTCTTCACTCCTCCATGACTAGTGAACAATGTACTTAGCTCAAATTCTACCTCCTTCATAAAACCTTATATGAATACCTACCCAATAGGTCTCTCCTAATTGTGTAATTCAAGTAACCATGCTTCCTACAATTTTTTGCATACTTATCATGTATTTTCTCTTATTGTTCATTATTATTTCATGTGTATTAGGCTTATCTTCTAAATTTAATAACTAAGCCTTAGTCTTCCTGTCCCATCTTTTTCCACACATGCACACAACAGTGAATATATTGAAGACACTCAATGAATATTTATTGATTTATTTATTGACTGAATACATATGAACCATAAGGAACAGAACGTATTATGAGAAAAGGAGATCTTAAAGCCTGGTGAAAGGATGTTTAAGATTGATTTTTAAACGTTCTTGGTAGGAACAATCTTTATTAACCTCACTTAAGACTTTAGGTATATAAAACATCTAGTAAATTGTCACTTTGTTGGGACAAATTCTCTTTTGTGACATTTTAAATGCTTAAAAAGGAAATAAAAATCAGTTTTTATTTATGCTCTAAAGATAAAATTTAAGATTTATTTTTTAAAGAAATGTGAGACTCAGTCTTCCCTCTGTGTTGGAACATTACAGAAAGTATCTAATTCTAGATATCTTTTTATTATTAAATTTTATATGAAATTATTTGGTATTTTTCTATTTTTACTTGGTGATAATATCCTGGCAATATAGAATATTAAAACTAGAAGTGTTCTTAGCAAGCAACTAATTCAACCTATTCATTTCATAATGGTGGAAACTGAGTTCAAGGGGGGCAACTAACTTACTCAAGGTCATGATCCAGTTATTGCCAAAGCTGCATCTAGAAATTAGGATCATTAGTTCCTAATTCTATAATTTTTCTACAAATGCATAATGTATAGTTTCATTTTTGTACCTTAAATTGACATTATCCAAATGAAAAAAATGATGACCACAGTTTTTCATATTTCTCTTATTTTATAGCCAAGAAAGTGAATTAGTGCTTTTTAACTTATTAAAAAGGCTATTCCTCAATGAAAACGCAGCATTAACAGTTTATTATGATGTGTGTCAACGTAAGGGCCATGAATATCATCTTGAGTATTGACATTTCTGAAACTTCACAAAATTGGAAGTTTTTTTTTTTTTTTTCAATGGTGAGTTGAGTTGAAATAGTTATATGAGTTTTTTGGTTTTGTTTTGGAAGATAATTTTATATTGGGCACTATGCTAATATTTGTAGTGGTAGTGTGGATGATTGTTTGAAACACCTAAAATAATTAGTCTCATCTGGGAAAAAGAGAAGTAAACATTATGAGCCAATGTAAATTTGAGCTGGTGACATGACCATGTAAGGGAAGACAGAATTTAGTTTTTGGGAAAACAAATGGAGTGTCACAGTTGTCCTTAACCTCTGTTCTGTAGCAGCAGCAGCACAGTACAACTAAAAAACAGTTACTGACTTTCACTGTCATTTTTCAGCCTTATTAAAAAAAAAAAAGTTAAATCGTCAATTTTCCTTTAAAACTTCTGCCTAGAAAACATTATTTAGAAGGCTAACAGATGCGGAGAACTAAAAGTGGAGAGAGAATTAAAAAGAACTCAGATGATTAATTTTTGTGAGGAACGTTCATGGAAATTTGGCTTTTTGTAAAAAAACAAACTTTATAATCTACATTATACTGTATCATTTGAATTCTCAGTGACTAATATTAAGTGGTGGCTAGTAGAGGCCTATCATATTCTAATTTTAAAATTATTTGTGTAGTCTTTTAAAGTTAAAATTACTACTAGAAATTCACCCAACTCATTCTGTGAAAAGATCCATTCAGACAGCTCAGTAGTCTTCAGCTTCAGAGGCAAATAAGGGGTACATAAGAATGAAAGAAACATTTTCTTAATAAATTACCAAAAATATAGAAATTTCAAGTTTGAAACACAGACAGAGACATGAAAAGTCGCAGTTATTTAAGTCATGAAGATGCAAGAGGATGGGTCAGCATTTCCCTGACTCATTAAATCCACATGACCCAGGACAAATGTGACCTTAGTGTGGTAAACATAACTTACCTGTACCATTGTTAAGTGTGGTCTGGATCGTGGCTTCTGGCCCCATAGTGTCATAGTCTTCCTTCATTTCTTCTGTGGGGGAAAATTATCTTTAGCATTTGAGAACTGTAGAAAGGCTTACTATACTAAGCATGCCAAGCACAGGAACAAGGAAGATTCTTTTTAAAGGAAACAGAGAAAAGGCTTGTTGTAAACCTCTAAACAATAGCTTTGTTCAGGCAATTGAATGAATCCAATAGTGCTAGCTGCACAAGAACTTATTTACTTTAAGCATTACTGCAAGCTGTGAAAAACAGAGGTGCTTATTTGGAGCAAACGAAGGGCTTTTCTTCTGGTGGCAGTTCTAGTGACAAACAGGGGGAAGATATTATTTTTTCAATAAGAGTCAAAAGCAACTAAGTATTTGTACTGAGGAAGAGACAAGCTAGTTGCTCTGCCTCTGGTAACTCTGGATGCTTAGTGCAAGTCAGAATTTCTCATTTTATATTCCTGCTTTTATTCCCTCTAGGGGGTAGGTATGATGTTGCCAATCTAGGCAAGCATACTTTTTAAAAGCCCTAATTCTACATATCAAAACTTGGAAAGCATACTTTATAGAATGAACATCCCAGAGGTATCAAAAATACCTGTTTCACTGTGTATATGAACTTCTAAAACATGTCTTCCTTATTTTTTTCCTCATCTCTCATCAATATCTTTTTGGTTATGATTTATGCCTCTGTAGGTAATAAGTCATTTTCTGAGGAAAACTATATAGATATAACAACACCTCAATGTTCTGATCCAGATAAAAATATGTAACACACTGAAATTGAAGATTCATAGATAATTAAAGGCCATTTTCAAAAACTAATATTTTAAAAAATCTGAAATACAGAGGACTTCTTGAATTTCTCTGCCTACCAGATTATAGGGTATGTGAGAAAGCAGAGCAGGACAGCTGCCAGTTAAAAATCTTTCAGGTAAGTAATTAAACATAAACTTTTAAAAAATGTAGTTTTAAAATGACAATACTAATGGGAACCAAATGTGATCAAAAATGAGTATTTCTCTGAGAAAATCATTTTACTTCAAACAAGAAAAACTTTTAAAAATTGGACTCTGAATTCCTAAATTTATCCTGATCATTTTTTGCTGATCACATCCTAGGCCATTTTGTAAAAGAACAGGTTCTAGAAAATGTCACAGCAAAATTAAAACATATTTTACAAGCAGTGTTCTGTGGTAGATCTGTTTGTGTATGGAATCAAAAGTGAAATAGTATAGTCCTCTTAAGGTAAAATACACAAATATACATAGATGCTAATTTACTGTCACTGCTAAGTATAATCAGATAATTTGAATGATATTTGTGTGGACTGTACAACTGGTTTAAATTCATTTCTGACCCTGGACTTCTTTATTTAGGGACTATTTTCACAGG
>NW_026694895.1:13062500-13065000 GCF_021218885.2 Marmota monax | reverse complement strand
TATTTTCACTTCACCAGATTACATTATATTAAATCCTCCCTATTCTTCCTTCCAAGTAAACAATACTCTAAATTGTATCACTATGACAATTAATTTTACAGTCATATGCAAAACAAATAATGATTTCTCTTTATTGTCTACAGCTATAACTTTTATTTTCAGATTTTTGTATTCTGGCGACATGTAAAAGAACAGTAGCAAAACGTGACATTTTTATAATGTCCATACCTGCTGGAAAATTTCAGCATTTGCAAAAATGGCCTATTATAGCATTTAAACATTGCTGATAATTAGCTTGACATTTGAAATACCAGAACTGTTGTTTTGAAGATGCCCTATACAATGTTACCTAACTAACCCTTTTCCTGCTTGTATGCTTTCTCTACATTACTCTGTCAGTTACAGTACAAATAAGATATCAGTAGCTAATGCATTAACGTGAAAAAGAAAGGATGTGAAGGGGCAATACTTCATCTTCACCAGAAGCAGAACTTTTATTGATGTAAAGGAAAATTACATATGCAGATTATAGACAGTTAATTGTTAATAAGGCGGTCGACAACGATTTCCTATAACTCCACTTAACTTAAGTGTGCCAATAAGTCTTCCAATGCCCTCATCAAACATTTATTAAATACCTACAGTACCTACAATGTGGTAAACTCAGAAGATACAAGGAGGTGCTATTCTCACCTCAGGAAGCTTACATTTTATTTGGAAAAACAACCATAAAATTGTCATGCTAGAGGGATCTTGAAGTTAGATCTTGACATGTGACAAAGGAGGTAATATCGGCTGATGGAAGTCAAATGACTTGTCAAAGGCAGCACAACCAGTTGGTGGCCAAGCCAGAGCTTGAAAGCCCTTCTCTGAGCAGACAACAACCACACAGAACGATAATACAAATTCCCAGAGAAGAATGCAATCTAAATTCAAACTTCACAAGTTCAGAGTGAAGGAATAGAAATCCCTGGGACTTTTTGGAATTTTCATGCCACAAAATGGAGATTGTTGCTTAATTTTAAATTGTTTTGATGATTGTTACTTTCATGGATCCCCTTAATTTGAGTTATAGAAGCCTACCAATTTGATCAATTACCAGAATCTAACAATACACCCATGTTTCCTGCAATAGTTTGGAAACAATAGAAATAAAGAGGCAGTTCACAGAATTACGAGCTTGATGACTTGCCTTCGTGTCCCAGTACCAACATGTAACCAGCTGTGTGGCCTTGGCCTGTCACCCAAGGAAACTTGGTACGAATGGGTGAAAATAATGATAATGGGTTCCTTGTTTATGAGATTGTCACAGGAGCCCACGAAATCGTATGTGTGATGGTACATTGTGAAGTATGACGCACTAGCATGGAAATGCAGCATGATGTGATTATTCTAGCCACTGAAATAATAACAAAGATGGTCCACTGCTCCGGTGTCTGCTGCTTCCAATGTGTGGAAGTGATGGGTGAAAAAGATCTGAATGTATGGCAGTCACAATTTTGCTATTGGTTCCTCATTTAAAACTTGATTTGCAAAGGTATTCTCAAGTGAGGGGGGGGGGACCCTGATGGAACAGAGCATGCCGAATCCTTCAGTTAAGATGTCATAGGGACAGGTAACCTCATTTTTAAAATGTTTCTGCTAATAATATGGATTAGAGTTGAAACAAAGTCCCTTGGAATTTGTGGGTTATTTGGTTTCCTAAAGCTCTTGTTCTTTAGATGTTGGAGATCATTTATGTTTTGGCCAGTGGGTTAAAGGCCTCATTGGGTTGCTTTCTTAGAATACCTTTCTGTGTGGCAAGGGCCTTCTTAAACTTTTCATGTGGACCTTGGCCTTTATTTCTCCTTCCCTCCCCCACATCTCACTTTCTAGGTATGTGCTATAGAGGACAAGATGTAGCTCTATTTCAAGAATTTTTATCCAGTGACTCTTGTTTTCCCAGGGAAGATTTATCATGGAAACTCCTTCTTCATCACAGTTAACTTGATACCTCTACACTTGGGTGGGTAAAGATCATAGGACCAGATTCAAGGTTTGATTTCTCATTTAATAATGGGAGTTTAGTGACAGGTAGAACAAGGCAAAGACAAATTTCAATCCGAGATTTTCTTCTGAATGTGAACATGTGTCACCGAAATGCATGAGCCTTAATTTCTCAATTAAAAATGGAAACAGCTTAACTATTACTGAGAATTGAAAGAAAGATGAATTAATGCTAGAAAGAAGAGACCATGCCAATTTTATATATTCAAATGGAATATGCTATTCAGTACAAAACAATGTTATAAAGGCACTACTATTAACACACTATAGCCAGCCTTCATACAAACTAGCTTGGTCACTTTAATTTTTTATCCCAGGAACATTCAAAGGCATTAAACCCGCATTATAAATTAATGAGTTGTAAAATGTCAGCTGATAAAACAAAAGCAGTTTTGAGTATAGGGATAAAAATGTTTCCATTTCAGATTAGCTATGTAAAAAATATGCATATTAA
>NW_026694895.1:13050000-13052500 GCF_021218885.2 Marmota monax | reverse complement strand
TCCAGCTTTCTCACAAACAGTTGAACTTGGGAGTGCACAAATCTCAGAACACAACCTCAGCAGGCTTGTACTGGGTGGGCAATATGATTCATACGATGCCTTTAGAAGCTTCCAGGCACAAGTTTCTAGAATTTTTCAGAAATGAAAAGATACTGAGTCATCCTTTCCTCCTTCTTCCCCTCCCTCCCTCTTTTCTTTTTTTCCTTCCTTCTTTTGCTTCCCTTTCCACTTTCCTCCTTCTTCTGTTCCTCGACTTCGTAAATGAACAATTTAACCACTTAGTGTGGAAAAGATATACATTTTGTCTTCAGGACTCAGTTTGTGGAACATGCTTTACACACACACACACACACACACACAATCTTCAGCAAGACCATGACTCTTTAGATGAGTATCTATCTATCCAGTGCCTAGTGCTGTTTACTATGGTATTCTAGATCCCAGGATATTTTAAACCATTCATCCATCTACTCTCATTTTTTTTCTTCTCTCCAAAGCTTCTGTGTATTCGTTGTTTGGTAACTCAAAAGGGGATCATACCAAAGATTAAGAATTAAGTTTAATAAGTATAAATTTCCAAAAATTGATTTTAAAGCTTGATAAAAAGTTGGAGCATTATTTCACTCCAACCCCCCCTCCCCTGCTCCCTCTCTTCCCCCCACCCCCCAATACTGGGGATTGAGCCCAGGGGTGCTCTATTACTGAGCTACATATTCAGCTCTTTTTATATTTTTATTCTGAGACAGGGTCTCGCTAAGTTGCTCTTCAAGCTCCTGTTCTGTACCTGGTCAGTAATATCCTTCCAAATACAAAGAAGAGGGTCTGACTATATTGGCCGCTTCGGCTCTATGCAAAAAAATTGCAATGAGAAAAATGACTGGCATATTTAATAAGTATCTTATGAAAAGTGGGGAAAATTTGGATAACTGGTTCTTATTAGGTCACCCATAAAATACATTCTGATATTCCTTATACAAGAACATGCCTATATTGTTCTTTCTTGGATCACTGGATTTGGCTCATGTACAGAAAAGATGTGCTTTATTTTTTTTTATTACCAATCCTTACCATGTTCCCTACTTATTCCCATCTTGTTCATTCTCCATGACCAGGAGAAAACATTTTTTCTCATAACTCTCTAAATTTTTCTCAATCTATGTTCAGTTAAAGGTAAACTAATGAGTCGTTAAAAATGAGCACTGGGTCAAGTGTGGTGGCTCAAATCTGTAATCCCAGCAACTCTGGAGGTTGAGGTAGGAGGATTGTAAATTCGAGGCCAGTCTGGGCAACTTATTGAGACTCTGTCTCAAAATTTAAAAAAATAAAATAAAAAGGGCTGGGAATGTAGTTCAGTGGTAAAGTGCCCCTGGCTCCAATCCCAGCACTGAAAAAGGAAAAAAAAAAAAAAAGCAGAACAATGACAAAGGACCACCTGAACATGCTGAGGCCATCTTCCCCATTGAAGCATAATGACCCTTAACTAGCAGCTGAGTGAGGGATTCCAGCTTTACATGCCCTGTGCCTAACCATTTGGCCTCCTCAGGGGGCCAACTCCAAAAAGAAAGTGCAAAGAGTGGATGCAACTTTATGTTGGAAGGTGGAGAAGCTCAGCAACATGCGTACATTATTTCTATAGGCCATAGGGTCAAGCTGCTTAAAATTGAGTTCCAGCTCCCCAACTCACTAACTTGTGACTTTTGACAAGATATTTAACCTGCTTCAGTGTTTATAGAGTGGAGGATCCAAATAGTATGGATCCATGAGTGCTGTAAAGATGAGATGCAAAGAACCTAGAGCTCAGCACATAGTAAGTGCTTAATAAATGCCAGTTGTTGTTGTTAGCTAAGTCCAGGGACAGTTTTCAGTGACAGAGAGTTCTGTATTATTCTCTCATATAGTAATTTTGTGACTGAATCCTATAATAATACACAGTAGTCACACTGAGATGGTGGAGATTTTATTCTTACTCTGCTTCTGGGTATGATATAGGGCATTACAAGGTCGTGACATTTAAGCATGAAACATACAATTTAGGAGTTTAGGGGTACCTGCTGTGGGATGGGGCATCTCAGATGCTAACCTAGGTGCTGTGCCGCCACCTGATGAAGCAGATGATAGGATTCTACTTTATAGAAGACGCCAAAAGTTCAAGATGATAAGAGCATGCAGCTAAGTGATGAAATACAGTTTTCCATTTTTCATCTAACCTCAAAATGCAACATCTCTCTGAATGCTTCATCACACTTTTCAAAACTATGCATGTGGGCTGGGGATATAGCTCAGTCAGTAGAGTGCTTGCCTTACATGCACAAGGCCCTGGGTTCAATCCTCAGCACCACCAAAAAACAATAACAACAACAAAAAAAACCTTGCATGCAAGGTACATGCTAAAAAGAGATTTTTATATTTTTTGACATTTATGTTGCACACATCCAAAAGAGATAAAAATAGACTTCATGCTGCTGATATAATTACTAGAGGCCATAAAAGCCATGCAAAA